>NC_137837.1:74802975-74822975 GCF_948465745.1 Chenopodium album
GAGGATGTGACCAAAGTTCATTTTCCTTATGCTGCAGGTGTCTTGCTGGTTCGTCCCGGTGTGGTGATCGATAAAGGTCGAATTTATACCTACTACAGCGAGGATTACACTTCTAAAGTCTTCAAAAGCTTTGAAGAAAGGATAAGTTACTTACGCACTTTGTCTATAGGTTAATTTCAATTATTAAGCAGAACCCTTCGATTCAAACTGTATACTTCCATAACTTCTCACGATTCGATGGAATTTTTTTGGTGAAGCACCTAGCGTTACATCATTCCAATTTTAGGCTAAAACCTCTGGTGAGGAAAAAATCTACGAGATAGCCGTCTATACAGGTAATAGACTCTTATTCCACAGGAGAGACTCCTTGCATCTACTCCCTGGCAAGCTGCATGTCCTAGCTAAGAATCTATGCAAGGGAATTGGCGGGAAAAGCTCTATCGCCTATGACGAGGTAAGCCTTGAAAATTTTCTTATTAAGAAAAAAGAGTATATCGAATATATGAAAAATGAAATTTTTGGTGAGGTAGTGCAAAAAGCCCAAGAGTTATATTGGAAGAACTACAAGATTGACATAGAATGCAAGGTAACTCTTTCTTCAGTGGCTCTAACCATCTTTCATATGAAGTACTACGACGTTAACTCCCAACAAGCACCGGGTGACGCGAAATCCGTTTTAGTTAGTCACTAAAGCCGTTTTCTTGCTCCTTATGTAATGCATGATTTTCCGATGCCTGGAGATGAGCCTGAGTGGCATGGAAATCTGGGTGATAAGGACTTAGATAGCCTCTTTGGCTTTATTGAGGCATATGTGGAATGGCCCGAGACTAGAAAGAGACCCTTCCTTCCCTTTCGGGAAAAAGGGGGGTTTTTATTGGTGTCTACTATAGTGAGGAGTTAAAGTATGCAAGAGACATAGGCTACACTGTGATCCCGCTCTCAGGCTACCTATTCCAGAAGAAGGAAAGCCCGTTCAAGGACTATGTTAGCACTCTTTATATATAATAGAAGATTAAAGGCTAAGAAGGAAGGATATGACGCCCTTGCCTAAGAACCTTTTGAATTCGCTGTACGGAAGGTTTGGAATTAACCCTAAAGCACAATAACCTTGATCTGCGATGACAATAAATAGAACATATTTTTGAAGAAGGATTCATTTATAGACGGTCATAAGCTTAAAGAAAATAATTGGGTGTTATGGTACCATAACAATATGGAGGAAGCATCTTCGTTTAGCAACTCCTCCCGTCTCAAGCGCTCTTCCTCTCTTCTCACTTGCTGGATGAGCTGTTCTTGTTCCTTCTCGAGATCCAGGATCCGTTCTATGACTGGCTCTGTTGGCATACCCCGCTCTTCGCGCCAGCACACTTGGCGTTCGAACTCAGCAAACTCACCCTCGATTTGATCAAGTCTCTTCTGCAATAGTTCTATCCCTGAGGAGTGATAATAGTAGCGGTCTTCATGTTTCACGGCTGGAACAGCGACATTCACCGTAGCAGTTTCGTTCAACGAAGGAGCAGCAGTGGTTGTAACAGTGGTATTGTCAGCATTTGGAGACCCTTTTCTTTGTCTTTTCCGGGGATATGTAGTAGCTTAACCTTAAGGAACGTAGTCGCTTAAGAGAAGCTTTTGGTATGTAATCGCTTATGTTAAACTTAAGGAAAGAGAAGGCTAGATCTAACAGATAATAGTGGTATTCTTACCTAGGAACTAGAGCAGACGCAGACCTTTCATCTATTGTCTTATCGTCTTCTCTTCCTAGTTCTATCTTCCTGTAGTTCCAGGAAGCAAGGGAGCTATGGAAGAGCGTAGGAGAGAGAGCAAGGAGGAGCATAAGACTCTTTCTTCTTTCTTTTTAGAATATAGGAAGGAGATCTTACTTCTTAGAAGGAGATGACTAGACCTTTGTATGTACGGTCTCTGTAATTGAAGAGAGAAGATAGGTTGGATTCAAAGGAGGCTTCAAGGTAGCGGGCTGCTATGGATAGGCGCTAGTGGTAAGTCGGATTCCTTCTCTTGCCATCTTTCCTCTCCAGCAGCATTGGGAGAACTTCACTACACTTCGTTCCTTATTGCTTGCCCTGCTGCTGCCCTCTTCTATCATGAGGCCAGTCTTCATTCTTACTTCCTTCGGCCTTCAGCCACTCCGTCTCTCTTTCCATGCCTTTCTCGTTGCTATCTCTTCCATGGATTCTCTTTCATCGTGCGGAAGGTCTTCCCCTTGGGTTCTTTTGTTCCAAAATTCTTTGACTGAACCGATCCGTGGTCTCTTTCATTCCCCAACCTCTACCAGCTTCTTTGCCATCCCCACAAATAAGTTAAAAGTGGGACCCTTCGATCATCTACTGATGAACCTCTTATCCAATTCGATTCGTGTTCCGTGGATCTATTCATTCATAAAGAGGCAAGTGCGTATTCTTCGCCAACTCCCGCCTACTACTTGAAATTGGTTTCGGTCTTTGGGGAAACGAATGTTATGGATCTGAAATGCCTACCTTTTTACTTTTTTCGGGGAATGACTGTGGAATCGACGCTTGGTGGGAGACCGAGCCGGAAGGCCAATCCGAGATAACTCGAACCGAACAGCTCAAAGGACTGGTACTACGGATAAGACTTGGGTTGGTAGAGACTCATTGAGCAGACTACCTGCTATCTACTTTGGAGAGTGTTCTCTAATTGGCAGAAGGAATAGTAGACACCCCGGGTTCTTGTATTTTGCTTGCCTGTGCAATTGAGGTTTTGACGTACTTTCAACTCACCAAACTCCGTCTTTTTTCGATCCATTACTTGGAAGTGGTCTTGCTGGAGGTCACCTTGGAAAGTCTTTTCGTAGGAAGTGAGTTTTCTAGAAAAAAGGGCAAACCCTTATCCGAAACCCGTTTATTTAGCTCGTTTGTCCTCTGGTTGAGCTTCACTGCTATACCACTACTATCAGGCTTGGGACTATCGCAGCTTATCCGAGAGGTTACGAGGGGTTACTCTGACTTAGGGCGAGGCCCATCTTCTTTTATGAAGGCTAAGCAGATTTTTTTTAGGGAGTGGAATGAGGCTCGACTGCAAAAGGACCAACATCAACGCTTCCTTCTGTAAGGCCTTTGCGCCCCTTAGAGAGAAAATCAATAGAAAGAAGTCTAAGGTAATTAAATTCTGTTGAATCATCTTCACTCAGTTGATACATAATCGGCTGCTAATGCAGAACTTGACTCACTGGATTAAGTAGATTCTCTATAATCTAGGTCTCAGTAGACAGAATTAGTCTGGTAAAGCTCTAGGTCTGGGGAAGCTGTGTACTATCTAGGTAGAAGATCTCCAATCATTAGCTCTGATTCACGGCTAAACGTTGTAGGCCTAAGAGCAGTTATAGCTCTTGGAGTCTGATCAGTAGGGGAGAAATTCACACTGGGAAGTCTCTTTCTTAATAAAGAAACTACATCCTAATCATACCCAGCTCCTGGCCTTAACGAATCAATATCCGGAGAATGGTAAATGGCAAGAAAGGGTGTAACCGGCAAGATCCGACTTGAAACTTGAAAGCGAGTGATTGTGTCCTTAGCATATACTAAACGTCGCTCTTCTAACCTTCATTCATGGAAAGTTTTCTATCTTCTCTTCTTCTTTAACATGAATTGTTACAAGTGATGAATCTTCCACCTATTCAGTGGAAGTTTTTGTGACTAAAGAAGATCAGCCTACGAAAAGACTTCTTAAACTATTACTACTCAACAGAACTAGACTCATGAACTAAGCTATCAACTCCTTAAGAAGGTATGTAATTGCTTAAGCGAAGCTTTTGGAGAGGAAGCGAACATATGAAATCCAATATCGGCACAAAGATAAGGTTTATAGGCTGGAAATGGTGTAGCATCAGAGTGAATAGTTTCTGTAGCTGGTAACTTATTCACCTCTCCAGCTTCTCCGAGCTATCTATCTCTAATTCATTAACTTTACTTAACTTACGAAGCCAATCTCCTCTATAAGACTTTCATTCCCTAGACCTTGTAGGCTGATGATTGGCCAACAGTATCAGTTCAATCTGGCATTTCATCAAGGGTAAGGGTGTACACTATCAATGAACAAGTAGTTGCATTATTTACAGCAGAAGATAGATCGGTCCTTGTAGAACGTTAAAGACTTTTAGTCTGTTGTTCCATATCTATGGAATTAAGCCTCTTAGGCTGTCTACCTTTGATTCAATAGTCTCACCTTGGCGATCTACTAAGAAGGTCGTATCCATGGTAGGGAAAGGCTTCCTTCCTTGGTGGTACGTACCAGGGACCTCACACCTCTTCACAGTTGATTAAAGGTGGTGTCAAACCAAAAGCATCGCTTTAGCGATTCGCTACGCCCCTCGGTTAGCTCGTTAAAAATCCCCTTTCTAGCTACTAGAGGATTTTTCATTTCTTTCTTAAGGCCTCTAGCTGTCTAAGGCCTTTTCTAATTATTATATGTAAGATTACATATGAATCATTAAACGTGAGTTTTGAAGTCATTATCTCGCTATCTGCTGAGTTCGTTGGGGCCCAACTATGACTGAGGATTGTTCAGTTTGGTCTTCTTTACCAAGAGAAAGGATAAGATCGAATTCTGCTAAGGAATCGAAAGCATCCAATCTGCTAAGAGCTGAAAATCACAAAAAAGTATATAGCACCCTACCTTGCTCAGAGAGAAAGCAAGATAGTTGGCATTTAAACTCTTGAGTGAAAGTTAGATCCATTCGCTCCTAGAGGCAGAGCAAAGAAGGCCTTAAATCTTTGCTTTACTGTCGAGTCGGAGTAGCTCTTTTCGAACAAAGAAGAAACTGGCTAAGATTCAACTATGTAGCCACTAGTTCAACTAAAGGAAGTAGCTTACGGAAAGCTGCTAGGGACTCTGGGGCGAGAAGAAGCATTTCCCGCCTTCCAAAAGCATAACTTTAGCTATTACAACCTAAGCTCAATGGAATTATGACCATAAACAACAATAAGATCAAAACTATATCCCAACCTCATATCCAAAACATGACAGTGTTGGTCAGAAGCCTGAACAAACCCCACTTTTTTAGCATTCCAAACAATCCACCAACGACCATTATATGCAAAATCATAATTATCTACACACTCCCAACCTCTACAAATCTTCTCACAAACTTTTTTGCTATTTTCTTTTTTTACTCTTGTTTCACAAAAAACACACAAATCTATTTTCTTTTTAAAAGAGTTTTCTCTCTTTTTTGTTTGATGTTGAAGCCCCTCACATTCCAGCAAATAATCCTCATCCTGCACCAGAGGAGATAAGGTCCCCGCCCTCTTGCATTGGAAGCTTTCCTTTGTCTATCAATGGATTCGGAATCACTGGTTCAATCACAGGTTTGTTGGCTATGGTAGAAGGGCCTGAATAAAGGACTCGATTCCTATCCTCCATCTCCTTAAATCGAATCACAAAATATCCTTCACTATGGTAGAAAATCTCAGGGGGGTGACTAACCTTCCATTCATTTGCAATGTCAGTGTTCAAGTCTTTTATGGTCGGGGTCTCACCAATGACATACAAGATAAGAGAGCGAGGAAGCCCACTTAGCAGATTCAATCTCAATTTCATTCTCCATGAAACAAGCAGTCATCTTTCCCCCTTTTCACATAGGTGCAATGAAAGACAATTTCATACCTTTAGCAACGGCTTTGTTGTGTTCTACCACCGGAATCTCAGGTATTGGAGCCTCAGGCAAAGAAATCTCAGGCGAAGGTGAAGGAATCATTTTTAATCGACGCGGGATTGCAGTGCTTCCCACATTCACCTCTTCTTTGACTGTGTCTTTAGTGCTCAAGTGTGGTCTGCTGTGCTTGCTCAGTTGCAAATGACTAGGACCATCCAAAGTCTGTCTGAAGAAATTCATATTGCTGCTAAATTTTCTGGTAGCAAACAGATTAAGCTACGTTTAGTTTCTTTATGTTTTGTTTTTTCTGTTTATGCCTTGTGGATAGAAAGAAATTATAGGAGATACACAGCTAAAGCTCAAACTTGGCAACAAGTGGCTCTATCGAACTAAGCAGAACCGAGATGGCTCCTTGGACAAAAGCAAGGAAAGACTTGTAATTCTTTGTTGTAGGCAAAGGCCTGGTATTGACTTCGATCAAACCTTTGCACCAGTGGCAAAGATGACCACCGTTAGGTCTCTCCTAGCGGTGGCAGCCATGGAAGGGTGGATCACATGCCAAATGGATGTCAAAAATGCATTCCTCCATGTTCATGAGGATGTATACATGAAATTGCCACAGGGATATGTAGGACCAGGGTTACCTATTAATCCTGTTCCGGGGGGAGGTGAATGAGACTAAAGTGTGTAAGCTAAATAAGTCTTTATACGGACTTAAGCAAGCTCCCAGGCAATGGTTTGCCAAACTCACTGAAGCCTTACAGTCCTTTGGCTACAGTAAGTCCAAAGCCGACTATTCTCTCTTCACCAAACTAAGAGGGGACTGCTTCATTGCTATTCTCATTTATGTTGATGATCTGCTAATTGCCGGAAACAACCAGCAAGAGATTGAGAACCTGAAAACCCTCTTGTCCAAAAACTTGAAGATGAAGGATTTAGGTAAACTGAAGTTTGGGTTAGAAGTTGATCACTCTGAATCTGGGATTTGGATATCTCAGAAGAAGCTAGCCCTTAAAGAAATAGCCATTCTAGCATCGCGTATTCCTCCAACTCCAACAATAGATTCTTCTTGCTTTGGCTGATCTGATCACAGAAGCAAAAAAGGCTCTTCCTGATGTGAGATTTACTGGTATGAAAGTTGCTAGAGAGGGAGGAGACCAGTAAAGACTAGCACCGGATTCTTTCAAAGAGAAAGACTAGCTGTAGATTTAATAGCTGCTTTTTCTAAAAGAGGAGAATAGCGCCTTAACGCAAGCACTAAGTAATTTCATTTCTTTACCTGAATTCCTTTTTAAAGCAGACATGTGGACATAAAAAATAAATAGAATTTCTAGAATAGAGGAAGATTAATGTGCAGCTGATTCTATACCAGCCGATTCATTCAATTGCAGCTACTTCGAAAAAACTTCCAATTATTTATGGTGGGACTGGCTTCCCGGAGAGCCCTAGGATTGGATTCATCCCTATATGGAATTGGGTGAGGGATTCCCTGAAACCAGAGCACCTAAAAAGCGATAACAAGCTAAAAGGCTTTCTCTCTTGAAGGAATCCAACTCCATAGAAGGCAACTCCAACTGATAGAGCGATTGACTCACTTAGAGCAGCTGGAAGCGCTTAGCCTTTCACTGTAATTAGAGATGCTGGCTCGCTATCAAAGCACTCAGCACTTAAACTTTTCATTACTTGAAACACAGGTGCGTAAACCCAGAAAAAAGTGGGGGAATCTCTTCCAGGTAAAGAGAAAGATATAGATTCTCATCAGACTTACCAAATCAATCTATAGCCAGTCCTACCAAAAAAAGTATAACCTACTTAAGGGCTTGAAGGGTATCTGAAAAGAGGAAAGAAACACTAGTTCAATAGAGTTCTTTAATGTGGCCTCTTATTTCGCCTATTACACCTACTTTTGATAGTGCCTTTTCTCTTATCTCAGATCTATCTTTCTTTCTTAAAACCAGATATGAGATCAGAAGGCAGAGCAGCATAAAAAGAACGAAGAGAAGAAACTACAACTAACACAGGGTTGTAATAGCTAAAGCTATGCTTTTGGATAGCTTGCACTAGGCTAAAGAAAGGACTGAAATTGGATGCGTTTACAAAAGGACTGCTGAACTTAGAAGGGGTGTCCTTGCCTTAGGGCTTACCAATGCAACTCCAAAGGCTGACCTTCTTTCCTAAGGAACTGCTGATACTGGCAAGTAAATGAAAAGAACAGGGGCATACCCTAGAACTTAAACTGGAGAGACTGAAGACTGCCTGGAGGAAAGATCCCAACGAAAAGAGAATGACTTTCTCACTAACTGGCTTGTAATCTCAATAACTGGCTCTATACATAATCTCTAGCTAACTTTCTCACTGGCGGGCTTACACAACCCTAAACTTAGCACTTCCACTCTCTCCAATGGAAAAGGAAAGCACCCTTTTTCTTGGCTCGTATAAAACTCCCTCCCATTCAAATGGAATAGAACAGGCTCTCAAAAAGAAGGAATTTCCATTTTAAATAGCAACTTCTCCTTCAAACAAAGGCACTAGGCGGTGTGGAAGGAACCCCCATCGGGACGGGTCGTCCTTGCCTTCCTCATTGGATATCCCTGAATCAGTGTCGAATACAAGTCTCCGAACACACGTCTTAGCCCTCTTCCTCGGTCTGAGCGAACTCTCAGCTTCGTCCACTCGCTTAGCTCTACTAGCCTGAGTGCTAACAAGCATCTCCTCCCTCATAGGGTCAACTCTGCTATCTACCTCATCCTCACTATCACTAATAATGATGTGGTCTATAGTAGGCTGAACTGGTGTATCCTTAGGTTCCCTCAAAACTGCTACTAACGCCAACCGAATCAGTGCTCTCATTGGCTTGAGCTGGTTCAGGTTCTGAATCTTCTTCGTCACTATCCAATTCAATCACTGGGTGATTAATTCCCATTCTCTTGTCGGCCTCAGTAACTTCCTCAGCTAGATCATTAATCATGGCTCTCCAAGCCCTAGTGGACAAGCCATACAACCCAAACAAAGGACATCCATTGGAATACCCACTTAATTTCATAATAAGAGGGACGTTTCATCCTAAGAAAGTCTCAAGTTCAAAAATATCCTTCTCCCTAATAGGAATAATCTCACCAACTTTAGGTAAGTACCAAGCTATAAAGGCCAAAGCATACCACGGATACCTCAATCTCCACATACCATAACAATGGTCTAAACGGTTTGCAGCAACGTACATCTTTTCCACATATGCACGCCCTGTCTCCCAAACTTCCTTTCTCAAGGTTCTAACAACAGAATTCGAAGGCGGAAAGTCTGAAAACAACATCTGCCACAGACACAAGGATCCTTAATTACTAGCGATTCCCAAGAACAAAAGCAAAAACAAGGTTCACAAAAGTTCATGGTTCAACACAACGTTTCGCAAGTAACAAAATGCAAACAGTTCACATAATGCAACTTGAACTTCCCTTGAATGCAACACAGCACATAACTCTCTGCTTTGAGCTTTGACAATAGGTATAGTTAGCATTCATGTCCGAATTCGGAACTAGGCCTTTGGATAAGGGCATTACTGCCAGTGCATAGCCAGAAGCATCGGCTAATTCAACAAAGGCGTCACAGGCCTTTGATAGGCACAATTTAGGCCCGCCCACCACGACAGACTTCACTACCTCTTTGCTAAGCACATGAATGCTTGATCGAGAAAAGCAAGTAAAAAAGCAGCAGTCTAACTTGGAAAAGAAATCCTGAGCCAAACGATTAGGATGCTTTTCTGGGCCAGGACCTAATTTAGAGAGGTCTTTCGGCTTGGACATGACCTTTGCTTGATATTGGGCGGAGTGGGCTTTGTTTGTTGCTTTGCAGAGACTAGGCTAAGCCACGTGAATTGGCCTCACCCATCACATCATCTTGGGAAGCTCCTCCCTCCTCAACAAGCTCCACTTCCAGAATATCTAGAACCGGTTGGGATTGGACTAGATTGGTTCACTAAATATCCTGTATAAATATAAAGGAGAAAGGCAAAAATAAGTAATCTAATCCCTTAGACCCTTTTGCTATCATGCTCAGTCCGGTGCTATTCTCAGAGACAGATACGGTCTCAGGTGCGGAAGGATGATAACCCTCCTGTAGATCAAATGAAGCTATGCCGGGTATGGAAGATAGAGGAGAGCAGAAGAAGCAGCATACGACATAAGGGCGACGTAGCGAGCCTATTTAGTTATGGCGGGAGAGCAACGTAAAGAGGTTTGTTAGAAAAGAAAGTGTGCCTCTCTTTTAGGACTTCCTGTAGCCATTTCTGAGTTCTAAAGGTAGAATTGGTAATCCCGCATCTGAGATAAACCTAATCTGATTCACGCGGTAAAGGCCTTTTCTTTTGCCTTTCTTAAAGTTAACTCTTTCTGATCTTAGATCTCACCCCTTTCGACTAGTTCTTCTCTTATCTTTTAGGATATAAGAAACTACTTACTTTATTAGATTAGCATGGAATGTAATTCCAAATAAAAAAAATGCGACTTAATTATAAACACATAAAAAAACAAGAGCTTCTCCGTCCGGCAAACCACTAGAAGTACCCATCGAGCCGAGCAATGATCCAATGAAGCAAGCTGCTCTTTGTCACCCCATTTTCCCCGGAAACCAAGATATGGAGCGGCCCATTCAGGCTTGGTCAATGAAAATTTTACTATTTCTAGGCCGGAACGGTAGCCAATGAGTCTGCTCCACTCCTCTTTGTTCTGCACCACTTGACTATAGCTATTTCCCCACCTAGGCTCCCCAAAAGAATAGCATAATATAAAAAAGTGAAAGATCAGATTGTTATAGAAGACCAGATCGAGGGAAGGTACCGGATAATCTAATAAAGAAGCGAGCTTAAAAGCACCCTGGTCGAAGCGAAGCGCATGCGATGAGGGAAGAGAGAGACTACCAATGCAAGTGGATCGACTTAAGCATCTATTTCGAAGGCGAGAACATGAAGCATGAAAATAGAACCAGCCATTTTTCTCGTTAATAATGTTCTGTTACAGACAACAACGAGAAAATACGCTCTTGGACACATGCATGCCCCTATCCCCCGCCCATCGTCTTGATCTTGGCTTGAAGTATCCAAGTAAGCAAATAGTAATTACCATGAAAAAGTCTTTCAAAACTTTACATCCATCAGAGCGGCAAGCATGGAAAATAGCCTTGGGTTGAGACAGACGGAGGCATCCGCAGCCCAGCGAGATCCTATCTATCGGTCGTTAAGGACCTATTCTCAACCTCCAATACAAGACTGAGACTTGCCCTACTTCGATCGACGGAAAGCGCAAAAGAACGTACTCTAGTCCAGTCCGAGGCTACTTTGTAGTGATCACTAGCTAGCTCAAAACTCTATAGACGATTAGGATAAAATATCCTAGTAAGCAGAAACATCCCCTTCTTTGGTAAGCACCGATGCAGCGAAGGAGTCTGATGTTAGTTTCCCTTCATCGTCTTATGTTAGTCTTGAATTGTCTTCTAAAACTGATACTGGGAGTTGCGGGATACCCATACACAAAGGATAGATCTTCCCAGTCGATAGGACTACAGGCGAGATGCCCCTTGGAGTGTTGGATTGAAGGAGATGAAATCCGCTCCACTAAAAGGAATCGGAGACAAAAGAGCTCTCGTTCTAGCAGCTTTGAGTTCAACTGCCTGTCCCAGTTAAAGAGGTAAAGGAGTGGAAAGGGGCAACGCCAATGAACCGGCATCTAATTGAATGGATTCTTTATAACCTGCTTCGCCTTAACCAACCCATCCTACATGAATCAAGAAAGACAGTGGCACTAACCATCTTGATAGAGTAGCAAGAAGAATTCCTACTAGGCCAGAAGGGAAGCCTACGCCTAAGAGAATGGGCTCAACTGGCCGGGGTTAAGCTGCTTTCTTTACCAAGCGCAGAAGGACTTGGAGATCTACCAGCAACTATATTCTCTTACGCAACGATCACAGGGGCTATTGGCCGGTTGAAAGCAACAATACTCGCGGAAACAGACCGGAATGCCAGCTAGAGAAGAAGCAGAGTCCCTTAAGGTTTGAATAGCTGAGTTGCAAGACTCAGGATGGTGTGATAAAAAAGAAAGAAGTTTGATCATTTCTTCTGTGATGGAGATAGCACGGGCTAGGGATAGTTGCAGTGGAAGACCTTCTGGAAATTGAAAAAGTAAAGCACTTCCTCTGACTAGTAATGCATGCTAGCTTGACACTCGTCTTCAACCTAATTTAGCAGTTTATGACAATTGCCTTAGATGCAAGGACCCAAGCGAGGCTTTCTTATTCTTCTTGAGAGAGTGTTCATAGTAGAATTAATAAGGTCTGGATGAAGTTTCTGTCCAACTTTTTCCGAGGGAACCAACTACCTACGGGGGTGTGCTGATAAACTCGTCTCCGCTCATCTTACCTGGAAATGGAAAGAAATTGGTGTACCTTACCCACATCATCTGAGATGAAGGAATTTCCTACTGAAGATTAAGATGCCTATTTTGCTGCTGATGAAATTGTTACCAGCCTACTCGTGATCTTCCTTGCCTGGTTCGCTATAGGAAGTGCTTTCAGCAAATGGGGAAGCAAAATAGCTAGGAATATTCCGTCAATGGAAAAAGGCAAACCTTTTTTGAATTGTTATTCCTTTGTAAAGGAGGATAAAGAAACCTTTCATATGGCCCGTCAGGTCACAGGAATGCTTCTTAAGCTTCAAATTCTGAACCGAGTCAACAACCCTCACTCGAACACTTAGAGAAAATCTTTGTGCAAAAGCTTTAGTATAAAGGATTCTTACCAGAGTGAAGTCCTTGACCAGCAAGAGCCTTTCTTATGCTGGTATGGTACAGCTGATCAAATCAGTCCTGTTTTCTATTCAGAATTACTGTAAAAGTATCTTAATATTACCCTTTGAAGGACATTGAGCGGATTTTTTTTCCTGTGGAAAGGGATAGATTGAAAGCACACTAGAGCCTTACTTGGGACCTCCTACTAGGGAAGGTGGTTTTGGCATTAAGAGAGTTCATGAATGGAACAAAGCATCTGTGGTGAAGCATATTGTGCATATCTTATGTAATGACCCTGTATCTATTTTGAATAGATGGGTTAAGTCTACTTTTAGTAAAGAAAAATCCTTTTTGAGTGCTCATGGGGACCTTCTTCCCCGGCGGGAGCTTCTGTATATGCTGCTGGTTTAAGCTTGAATTGGAGTTCGCAGTGAACTTCTTCCTTTAGCAGATAGCTCGGTTTTGAGACTAATAGGAGTGTAAAAGAGCTGTTCCTTCTACCTGAGGGTAACAGTTGGGGGTTTCGGCTATGAAAGATGAGTATACCGCTCTTCTGCAGAATAAGACTTGGTATTGAGTGCCATATGAACCCTCTATGAACGTTGTTGGATGTCAAAAATGCCTTTTTATTTTTACATGGTAAGTTGAATGAAAAAGTATTTATGGTTCAACCACCAGGCTTTGTTGACCCTGCTCGTTCTAAACAAACATGTCTGTAAGTTACATCGTTCGATTTATGGTTTACGGCAGGCTCCACGAGCTTTATTTCAGAGTTTTAGCTGTTGTCGAGCTGATCCTTCGATGTTTATCTGGCGATCCTCCTTTGAGATAGTGATTCTTCTGCTCTATGTGGATGATATCATTTTGACTGGTTCTTCATTAGCTGTTCTTCGTTCATTGATTTCTAGACTCTCTTCACAGTTCTCTATGAAGGATCTAGTGGGCGTACTGTTGGACCTGTCCACTCAAGGCATTGCGAGCAAATGGTTTTTGAAAAGCGCTCGAAATCATGGTCAACATTTTTCCAGTGCTTCAGCGGGGTTTGACCCTTTGGTATACTGAAACTCATGTCGTACAGCCAAGTAGAAAAGCAGCGAAACATAAATTCTCGTAGAAAAGAGAAATGTTTTGTTTTCTCGTTATTCGTGGAGGGGTCGCGGAAAGAGTTGGGTTCGAGTCCCATAGCCTCGATGTGGCGAAAAAGACTGACTGATTCAACAATACATAATGCCTGCATTAAAATTTAAAACTTGTCGTCTACTTTCGGGAAATGTTCGGAATAAAGAACTTACAATAGTGCAACGCCGCATTCTCGGAAAATTGAGAATGAAGAAAAGATCTATTAAGAAAAAGATTTATCCGAGAAAAAATCGTAACAGTTACATACAATTACAAACTACACGAAAGTTGTCCCTTTTTTCATGGTAATTTACCCATCACAAAGATGCATAGAAGAAAAAAACTCACTTCTTATATCCCTTTTCTACTCAACCTAGAAACAAGATTGGACGTTATTCTGGTTCGTCTCCATTTTTGTGAAACTATTCCTCAAGCAAGGCAGCCGATAAGTCATCTAAAAGTGTGTGTGAATAATGGAATAGTGAACATTAGTCATTTTCAAGTTTCCCACGGTGATATAATATCTTTTCAAGAAATTTACGCGAGAACCCGCAGTGAAGAAATAAGGAGATTCTTCTATATCAAAATATCAGTTGAAAAAATCATAGGCAAATTCTGGGGTCGCTGGGTAAGAATGCAGAGAAGAAAAAATAAAAAAAGAAGAAGCAAAAAAAAATGGCTCTGCCGAGTAAGACTGTGGAGAAGAAGCAAAACAGAATGGTTCCGCCGACTCAAAACTAAGAAGGAATGCCGCCTACTACTAAAAGACCGGTTTTTGCAAAAGTTACATTCTTCTATGCAAAAAGAAGACTTAAAAAGAACAAAGAAGTTTGGATCCGACGCTGAGCACAACAGAATGAAGAGGAATTTTTATCACTCCGTGACCTTATCGAAGAAGAGAATGCAGAGAAGAATCAAAAGGATAGAACTACCTACTCATTATTCGGAGGTCAATCATAGAACACTAAAAGCTGTGGTATCTTATGGACCTAACATAGATCACATCCCTCACGACATAAGATTGAAAGATCCAAACCTTCCTCTTCGAAGCGGAAAGCGGCGTGGCCAAAACACATAAAGATCGGCGTAGTCGCTCATACGGGCATATCTATCCGGATAGAGATAAGGACAGGGATCCATCTAGATAAAATATTGAACCGGTTTCATTTTTTTTTTCTTTATTCTGGTTGATTGCCTTTTTTTTTACGACAAGTTTTAAATCTTAATGCAGGCAAGGTAATGCCAATTCACTTAGAAGAACAAATAAGGAAACAATTTCTCAATTATGACTTTCTGGGTCGGGGCGTAGACGGGCGAGCAGAGCCCAGGAAAGAGGGAAGCCCTCATAGATCAGTCTTCTACTTCTAGTCGACTGCTGCCCTGAGAGAAGGCGGCCTCCCTCGGGAAACATGGCCCAATTTCTCTTCTTTCTTTTTGATTTTGGGTTTCTTTATTGCCCAGAACGCTAAAAGGTGGGGAAGAAGCTAGCCAAACCCGGGCACATAAGAAATTCTCGGCGTCGAGAGATCGTAAGTAACTCAGTGAATGCTCTCCAAGAAGGGCTTGGTTTGGAAGAAGGAAATGAAATATGAACAACCGCGCTGGTCGTACGTAATAGATTGACTTTCATGCTAGTTCTTACTCCAAACCAGCATAAAAGTTCCATTTCAGTGAAGGACGACGTACCATGATACTTTCTGTTTTGTCGAGCCCGACTTTGGTTTCTGGTTTGATGGTTGTACGTGCTAAAAATCCGGTACATTCCGTTTTGTTTCCCATCCTAGTCTTTCGCAACATTTCAGGTTTACTTCTTTTGTTAGGTCTCGATTTTTCCGCCATGATCTTCCCAGTAGTTTATATAGGAGCTATAGCTGTTTCATTCCTATTTGTTGTTATGATGTTCCATATTCAAATAGCGGAGATTCACGAAGAAGTATTGCGCTATTTACCAGTGAGTGGTATTATTGGACTGATCTTTTGGTGGGAAATTTTCTTCATTTTAGATAATGAAACCATTCCATTACTACCAACCCAAAGAAATACGACCTCTCTGAGATATACGGTTTATGCCGGAAAGGTACGAAGTTGGACTAATTTGGAAACATTGGGCAATTTACTTTATACTTACTATTTTGTCTGGTTTTTGGTTTCTAGTCTTATTTTATTAGTAGCCATGACTGGGGCTATAGTACTGACTATGCATAGGACTACTAAGGTGAAAAGACAGGATGTA
This sequence comes from Chenopodium album, assembly GCF_948465745.1. Classification (NCBI taxonomy): domain Eukaryota; kingdom Viridiplantae; phylum Streptophyta; class Magnoliopsida; order Caryophyllales; family Amaranthaceae; genus Chenopodium; species Chenopodium album. The sequence continues at coordinate 74,818,733 of NC_137837.1, forward strand.
TTCCGACGAAATGCTATTGATTCTAGAAGGACTATAATGAAGAGGACGACAGACCCACTCACGATCTACTAAAGGTATCGGAGATTGATTGGTTCGAATCCAATTCGTGAGATGGTAGTGAAATTTAGCCGGTCATGACCATTAAACCTTTTTAAGGGCTTTAAGCACCTACAGAAGTCGTATATATAGTATAGACTATGTCTTTTATAGGTCTGGGCTTTTGCGCCTGTGTACATGTTGCGCTGAACCGGAGTGAAATACATTGCGTGGCTACCCGATCATGACGTATCCGAGATGGTTGATTTAGAAAAAGGGGGGATGTTCCACGAGCTACTTTTTGAAGTCTTTTTCCATTTCTAGGTAAGAGAAAGAAAGGATAGACTTCCCAAGCATGGGTGTTTGATCGATGGAATGCTTGCTGTCAGCATCTGTTACTGGACATCTAGCTTGAAAGTCTTTTCTAATCTTTCGCTTTCTTTGCTTTTCCTCTGTTCTTTGCCCTATCAGAATCAGTATCGGTTGATTCCTTCCGTCTTTTTTGTTCGCTTGCTTGCTGGCAAGCTCTATACCGACCTTGGCTATTTGAGGCAATTTCGAAAGCTTTTAGTCTCGCTAGCTATGCTAGCTTGAAAGGTATGGCTAGCTTGTTTTTTGGTGAGGTATTGCCCTGCTGTCGCATTCTTCCTTTGCGTTGTACTCTCTCTCGTAATTTTTCTGCGACTTCTCTCTTTCTACTTTGTATTAGCTTTGTTAATTGGAATTGCCCCATGCAAGCGATTCTAGCTAGCCTCTCCTTCATTGTTACCAGTTTCCAAGGCTGATGTCACCGATAGCTCTGCTTTCATTCTGATTGGCTACCAGAAGGGATAAGAACTATGCTTTGACCGGGAGGCACCTCTGCCGCCGTTACGTTGGGGAACTCTACCCTTTCCGCTGAGACGGTCAATATTGGTGAACGGGGAACGTGCTTAGTGATGATACATCAGAGAATTCCGAAGTGTTCTATGGATTGGCTTTGAGGTTGCGCATTCGATGACAATTACTGGCTTCACTACCGATCCCACGTTGAAATCTCTGCCGACTTATCCTCGGCAATTAGCCTAGAGCTGCGAACCAAACTACACAGGCCAAAAGCGTGGGCTCTAGCGCCAGTTTAGGACCCTTCGCTAGGGATTACCCTGATTAGCATAGCATCCAAACGTGGCTTTTTCGGACCTATTTTTGAAGCAATACTTTTGAGGCTCAATCTCCACAAAGTACCCCTCAGGTTTCATTTCCGGTCTTTTATCGCTTCCATTTAGACTGCTTAAACTCACCGGGCTTACGCCCCAAGATCCCTTACTTGAGCTGAGCTTTAGGAGAATACTTTAAAGCTAAAGCTCCATCTCTCTATAATGGGCGTTACTTCACTTCCTTTCAAACGGGCGTATACGCGGCGTTAAAGCTCTCTTCTTCTTCCCTCAGATGTCCAAACGAATCTATACTTAAGTGAGATTTTGAGATGAGCTTTCCTTAGCCGCAGCATACATGCTGGGGGGTTTCATATCCATATGGATTCTGACTGGCTGCTCCGAGATCTGAGACAAGAGATTGATCTTTGGGGGAACTTTGAAGAGTTGGAAATGGCTAGAGATGCTTAAGGGCGCTGTTTAGGAAGTCGTTTAGCTGGTGCTTAAGTGTATCCGTGCAGCTAGTGAAAGGGCCGTAGATCAAGAGTAGAGTCCAGCCAAGGAATAGCAGTCATTCACCCATTACCATTCCCAACGTTCCCGTCATCCCTTTCATCGGCCGACTTCAGGATAGAGCTCCGCTGCTTGAAAGAGTCCACCAGCGAAGTAAAGATCTGGGTATCGTAACACAGTCTATTTGAATCTTGGGGCAAGGGGGACACCTCCATAGTTGTGACCTTCCCTACCTGCTATTAGGGAAAGGGCGAATCTTCCTTGAGCTAACTAAAACTATTATTTACAAGTTATGTCATGGTGGCCCATCGCTGTCTGATAAGGCGCTTTAATACCCCGGGGAGGGGGTCCTTAAACCATTCTTGAACTCATAACAGACTCATAATAGAAAGCCTGGGTTTAGCGCTTTAAAAATACCTATCAATAAAGAACCCGAGAAAGCATAGTTAGACAAGATATTTCTATCCCTTTATTTAGCTATTGAGAAGGCTCCTGCTACAACTATTCTTTCTGCTCCACTGAATTATTAGCCATCGCTTCCTTAGCTCTCCTCGCCCATCTTTGGCTGCCTGTGAGGTGCCATGTCTGCTTCTGATACAGGTGTGTTTTGTTCTTCACCATCAGTCCTCCTCTTCTTGGATTTTTGATCCCGACGCTTTGCCAGACGGTAAATTGGTGACAAACGCACCCGAGGTCATGAACCCATTTATTTGGAAACTTAGAAGACCCCTCTCAAGGTAGTAAAGTAACCCGATTGAAGAGGAATAAGAGATTCGATTTGAAAAGGCTGTAAAGGCCAAAGCCGGATGGATTGCTTGACACGACACCGATTCCCAGATCAGGCCATATCTGATACCGGCTGGACATATTCATTAGTGAAGGACCAGGCCCATGCCAGCACATGGCACTGATAGAAATCTATATGTTGAAGAAGGATTTTTCCGAAGGAAAAATTAAGAACCATCGCACACAGGAAGCTCAAGCCGAAAGCGATCACCTGCTGGCTCTCAAGATATGGGATAAATTCGTCATTTTAACGCATGTTTCCGACCCCCTCGTGTTCACTACTACAAAATTATACTGGACTACAAAAGACAGGAGTTTAGCTTAGGACTAAAACTTATATTTAGACTCCATCGTCAAATGTCCTTCAAAGTCAGAGTCAGAACTATGGAATTGAACCTCTTCCACGCGGGAAAGCAGCAGTCCTTCCTTACCTTTCATGGGATGAGACTGCCCCACTCTCTTTATTACTGTTTGGCTTTGTTGGTTGCTTTTTTTCTAGCTGGAAAAGCCCTCCCTTTCTTAAGTTTTATGTGTGTGTGCACGAGCCAATTCAAGCTATAGCCCGCTCTCGCTTCTGTACTCTTTTCCCATCTCTCTCGAGATCCTTCTTTCATCCTTGACATCTTCCCAACGAAATTGATTGGTGCCCTGTGTGACATAGACTTAACGCTGACTACATCCAGGGAAGTCCGTCGGGTGGGCCACAACCCGCGGCAATCATGCCTGGACTAACGAGAGAAATCTCTCTCTTCCGCGCTTTTCACTCCTTAACCTTCGCTTAAGCAACTACGTACCTTAACTCGACGATTCCCCACTACCCTCGTGCTCGCTTATAGAAACCTATATATATTTCCTACCTGGAGAAATCTTTCCTAGGCTGCTTTCCACCGTTAAAACTATCCGCTATTCGGGCTTCCCTTGAGACTGCTCACAACCTTTTCTTAACTCTGTCTTTTCATACAGCTTCGAAACCTACTTCCTACCAGGAGAAGATGTTATTGATTCTCTTTGAAGTGGGGGACCCTATTCACAGGGATTGCACACCCCTCACCTAATTGAGATAGAATCTGAATACCCTTACATTTTGTAGAGATATAAGGCACCATTCTAGGATTCAATTTTTCGAGTACTGTGACCGAAATGAACTCCCGCTTCCATTTGAGTGATGTCTCTCCCTTTGATATAGTACTCATGAATCCACCTGACCCAGACCTTGTCTTTTTTGTTTGCTAAATTCCAAAGCAACTTACAAACAGATGCTTTGTTCCAGCAAGAAAACGGATGCGCGAAAGTCACGTCTTTCACTAAATATGCGTTTTTTCTTGCTCTCTCGAAAAGAGCTCGGACACTAAAGAACGAAGCGAGTAAGGAAGAGTAATAAAATATGCTTTTTGGACCTCACTAAAAATAGGGCTACTACTAATCCTTTTTATTAGGAAGGAATCGAAAAAGGTAAACCCGCCGCTGGACCTTGCTTTGCTCTCGCTCCGCTCGTTCCCACTTACTTTCGTCCCGCTAGAGTGAAAGAGGTTTTTTCACTTCCTTCACTCTAGCAGGACCCTCACAAACCTTCTTTTATTGGCTTGTTACTCTTATCCTAAAGGGGCATTTTAATTTTAGGGAATGGGCGGGTAGCCACACTTTTCCAGCTCGCCCAAAATATGCTTTATTAACTCATGGTTTTCTCCTAACCCCGTAGAAAGATATGTAGTGAAATAGGTGTCTTAAATTCTTAGATTCACCCCCGTCCTTGGGATCCTATCCCCTACTATGGA
>NC_137837.1:74825475-74832975 GCF_948465745.1 Chenopodium album
TTCAATTTCCTAGACTTACAAAAGAGAATTGTGAGAATTGGGCAATTAGAGCCTTGCTAGGATCACAAGATGCTTGGGAGATAGTTGAGAAAGGTTATGTAAAGCCAGAAGATGAAACTTCTTTGCCCACTCAGAGGGATACCTTGCAAAAGGCTAGGAAGAAGGGCTTTAGTTAGGTGGCGAATCTTCATTGAACCTTTGTTCTTCCACTCCGTACCAGGTAGTTGCAAGACTAAGGGATGATAGAGACTGTGTGTCGTATTATAGAAGAGTTGTGTGTAGCTATCTTTGTCTTCCTTCACTAACTTTAATTGGGATAATGCCTGTAAGCTTCTTCTTTGATAGCTAGATATGACTCCGGTAGTTTCACTACTGAAATCCCTAAGCCGGGTTGTTCATGTGGGGTTAATTACCCTTTTGAGTTAGAGCTGCCAGGCAGAAGCTCTTTATACCAAAATCTGCCTGCTCACAGTAGCATAAAGTGTCTCGTCCTCTACTGTAGAGGTAGGAGCATTCTCACTAGTAGAAAAAGGCTCATTTGCGTCGCTCATTTATAGTGTATTTGCGTCGCTTCTATGAGCGACGCAACTGCTCGCGACGCAAATGACTTAAAAGTCATTTGCGTCGCTCCTAGGCGCGACGCAAATAAGAGTCATTTGCGTCACTCCTTTATAAAAGAGCGACGCAAATGACTCTTATTTGCGTCACTCCTTTATAAAGGAGCGACGCAAATGACTCTTCTAATAAACTTCTTGTTTGTTATTTGCGTCACTCCTTAATAAAAGAGCGACGCAAATGACTCTTCAGATAAACTTCTTGTTTGTTATTTGCGTCACTTGTTTATATAAGAGTGACGCAAATGACTGACTAGACAATACAAAATTGCTTTATTTGCGTCACTTGTTTGTTTAATGAGTGACGCAAATGAGGTGAATTTTTTTTTTTTTTAATTATAATAATTGCCTTGTATATGTTTGTAGTACCTGTTTTCCTTGCTAGTGGTATAAAGTTATATGCTAACGCTAATATAATTGAAAGGGAGTCATTGCAACTATATTGCCAAAACTTACGGGAGGTCCTAAGACAAAACATTTGATACCATAAAGATGTTTGTACTACAATTTCCCAATATGATTTTAACAAAAGAAACATAGTATTCAGTAATCATGAAAATGCTTCAAGTATCAAAATTCAAGGGTCTGCAAACAATACTAATTTCCAAGCCCTGTGATAGATCCTAGCTACATCACAATATCTATCCAAAAAACACGTTAAATTCCGGCAAAAGGCTTCTTTCCACCAGCAGCAGCTCCAGCTGGAATCACCTTCAACACATTGAACCTTACTGTCTTTGAGATAGGCCTGGATAATTATCAGGGAAATATGATCAAGTTAAACACTGAGATCTATTAGAAATATACACAAATAACACAATATCAACCAAAGTGCTCCAAGAGCAACTAACCTGCATTGACCAATGATAACGTGGTCTCCTTCCTTGACACGGAAACAGGGTGACACATGTGCAGGGATGTTTGAATGCCTCTTCTTGTACCTGCAAGCAACATAACAACAAACAAAATAATAAGAATACCGAACAATCACATATAACACAACAACACTTGGGAAAACAAAATAGCTAGTACAAATCCGGAATGAACTGAGTTGAATCTAAGTTGCTTCTCCATAAATTTTACCCTCTCTAAAGTGCATCCATTGGCATCCTTCTTTTCTCCTCAAACTAGAACATTATCCCATGTATAAATCAAACTATAAATTCTTCCCAAAGGTCAAGATACTTAGTTCAGGTAACATAGCATTAACAAAGTACAATCACACTTATTTATCAAAAAAAAAGGTACAATCACACTAAAGAGACCATTTAAGAATCAACGTGATCACGTCACATAGTAGCAAGATATTGATGCCCAGCTCCACCTAAAAGCATTGGGTGATAAATAGCTTTACATTGAATCAACAGCAGCAAATATGTGTCGCATCAGGGATCATGTCTTTGATTGAATTTAGAACGATTAAGAAAATATATAAGATCAAGAAGGAAGTTACAAATCTCAAATTTCTATAAATAGCCTAAACCAAAACCCAAAAAGTAGTCCTCTGTCAAGACAAATGTCAAACAACCACAAAATCTGATTACTGATTACAAGAGATCACTATAACACAAGCATATCAAAATGGCTAGTTTGCCCATACTTGACACAACAATTCTCAAGTATCAATCAGTCAACCATGTCATAAAGAACCAAGACTAACAATTCTAATACACAGCTTTAATGGCTAAAGCTAAAATAAAGGCCCCTGTGATGAAATGGATTCTAGTACAGCCTCTGCCAAGTTTTTGTTCTCTATCACAGCACTTCCAACAATTGGAATGCTATCATGCTTGGAAAATCCTATCTGTTTAACACATGACATTCAAGATACACACCAAATTGAGTTCTAACTTCTTAGACTAAAACATCCACATTGCATGAACTTAAATTAATTTTATCGAACATAATATATGTTACTAACCGTTGGTGATCTCAGAGGTGATTGTGTAAACAAAATAGAATGCCCTTGTGGAAACTTCTTGTCCTTAAAGATGTCAAGGAATTTTTCAACCGCCTTTGCTTCTTCATCGGTGTAGATTCCGATGGCCTTCCAGAATGCAATGCAATTTTCTGTCAGTTTATCTGAATACTGTTGTCTTGTTAATGGGACGATCATGGTAACCTGTGTAAATTTTTCAAATGGACCTACAAATTATTTGCAAGCATCAAGTTAACAACTACATTTGACAGTAAGACGCTATTAAACTGTTGCAGCAACTGCAATGGGGCTCCTAACAAAGTGATTTCCATCTGACCATATCAACTCTCCGAAAACGTACCCTGCTGGCAAGCCACCAGCTTGAGCTTTTAAGGTCACCTTATAACTCTTCTCTTCTCCAGCTTTCGTGAACTGCAAAGACTTTGGTTCCACAGTGACCTCAACGCCGTTTGGTTGGGTGACACGAGCTTCATAAGTCGAGGCCTCTGCCACATTCTTAACTGTTCGAGTGACAGTGACTGAGCCAGATAGTTAAGCACTGTGATTGAAGGGTAGTTGAAGTTCAATAGGCCACTACTTGTAGTGTTTGATGCTTGACATTTGTAGGTTGGATCAAAGGACTGGAGCATGGTTTGGTTATAGCCAAGAGAGTAAAGGAACTCTAAATAATCGCGTGTGGTTAAGTCATAGACTAGCCCTGGATCCATGGCACGGTTTGGTCTAACATGTCCTGCTCCATAGGCGAATGGATCGGCTGTTGTGAAAGATGCATCCAGCATTGGCTTCTCTGTGTTATCTTTGACTCTAGCTGCCACAAAATAAAATGTAAAATGTCATATATTATCTAGATTTTGTCCAGAAATGTTTCATATGCTCATGACTTCAATCCGAATAATAAGTAGATCAGAAAAAGAGTTGCAGGGTTACCGGTAGTCATTATAGCAGATCTTATTGCGGCAGGGCTCCATGTAGGGTACAGAGTCTTGAGAAGGCCAGCAACCCCAGATATATGAGGGCAAGACATAGAAGTACCCGAGTCTAACATAAAGGAAACTCTACGCTTATGGGATAAGGTTCTTCTGTTGGACTTACTGCTCCAGAGTATGCAGCTAAGACATTCACTCCTGGTGCCGTGATATCAGGCTGCAGAGCACAAGAACTCGTCATTGTTACTTTGTTAGACATTAATACTCGAGTCCAAGTTAACATTCTCAATACTTTTTGACATTTTCATTGACATTTTCAACACATTTTCAGAGAACAAAACTGCAAACCATTTTCAGAAATTATAAATTGCATTTTAAACTAAATGAATGAGCCATTCCCTCAAACCATATTCTGAGTTCTATAGCAATTATGACTTCAATTTCATGAAATGTTTACGCATTACAGAAACACAAATCAAAAATAAAAAAACCCTAGAACAGAACTAATGAATTGGATGAAAAAAAAAAATACAACTTCACTAAATACAAGAAATCTTACCTTAGGTGAAATAAACTCATCAAATTCAACAATTTCGAACTCCTACACTAATCAAACTTCAATTATTGTTGCTGTAATTTGCTAGAACTTCCCCGGTGTTTTTGAGGGCGAAATTAATCGATTTTTCCAGTCGAAACTTTCAGTCATTGCTCGAATATGAGGCCAGGATTTTTACTTGAATTTTTTGGGGTTTCTAGGGTTCGAATTCCTATGGTTTTGAGTAGATTTTTTGCTCAAAATGGGGGAATTTTTGTGGGAAATGCTCAATTTTTCTGGGGTTTATGGGTTCGGATTTCTTAGGGTTTTTGGTCCAAATTTTTGCTCGAAATTGCTCAATTTGCTGCTGATTATAGGTCTTCAACTTGATTGCGATTTTGAATGTTGAATTTGCTGAGGAATCGGTGTTTTTTTGGCCGAATTTGTTGGATTTAAGGGTCGAATTTGTGGGTGTTTTGGCTGTAGAAATTCACTGGAGTTGCAACTTGTTTTTTCTTTTTGTTTAGTGGAAGGTAGGCGTGAAAAACTAAGGTCAAAATTCTGAAATAACCTAAATGCAAAAGATACATTTGCGTCACTTCATTATTAAAATGCGACGCAAATAACAAAAACATAATGTTGTATATTAGTCATTTGCGTCGCTCATTTATTAAAAGAGTGACGCAATTTATTCACTCACTCATTTGCGTCACTTGTCAATAAATGAGTGACGCAAATAAGATTATTATATGCATCGCTTCAATAAATAAGAGCGACGCAAATAATAAAAATCTGCAATACAACAGTTATTTGCGTCGCTTCTTGATAAATATGCGACGCAAATAACATTTCAGGATGGTAAAATTTAACATTTGCTTCGTTCTTTCTAATGAGTGACGCAAATATGGCGACGCAAATGTACGTTTTTCTACTAGTGTCTATATGTAGGATATTCCAGCTAATTTAGCTAACTTCCCAGCGATGCATGACTCCGGTAGTCAGATTCATGCTGGTGATTTACTCATTGGTATTAAAAAGCGTCTTCTATCTGATGATTTTTAATTTTCGGGTGTTTGTATCTCCCATAATTTTTTTTATTTTAGAATTAAAGATCCTGATGCTCTTTCAACTAATATGTCGGAGTGTGAAATATGTGTTGATAAAAAAGACGTGTTAATTATTTATTCATTGGTTCAAATGATAATGATTCAAATTCAGAGACAATATCAATTACATAGTTGTAGATATAAGTTGTATTGTATGAGTGATATAGAATCAATAAATAGTTTCCATCATTATATTTCGGAATGGTGGGAGTTGGAAGGTCTCCTTCTTATTGATTGCTCTAATTCTTATGAATCTATACCAATCTGTGGAGTATTAGATAAAATGAAAAGAATCTTTAATAATGATGATAATCTCTATCGACTTTTTGCATCATTAATTAAGATTCCTATCCGTTATGAAGGGGGTAGAAGTAGCTCCAATATTGATAGTATTTCGAAACTTCCGTACCTGAGCTATATACTATTTGATATTTATATGGATAATATCGATCGGTTTATAAAAGATTGTAATCCCGTTTTTAAATATGCGCGCTTTCGAAGTTATATGGTTATAGGTTTCAATTCAATAGATGAAAAAATAACATTTATGTATGAAAAGGAATCAATATTTTAAAAGTACTTGTTACCAAAACCATTTACGACGCTTCTTTTAAGGGATTCGTTTCCTGTTCCTTTTATGAAATAATGGTATATATACGTTAAAAGTAACGGAGGGTGTGAAATAAGACATCGATTGAATGATCCAATGATCCACATTCAGAAGTCGTCATATAAACCAATTCGAACTAAAAAAAGAGTCCCTTATTCGTGGGAGTCTAAAGATAAAAAAGAATAAGGGCTAGCAGTATGGCAGAGAGTTGGAATTCATTCGAATGATAAGATCTCAAACAATAAGGAACGAGAAAGATCAATGCCTTTGAATTATTCGAGGGAATATCTGCCGTTTAACAGTATCGGGTATTCTGATATGTGATAGCTCTTTAACATTGGTTTAAACGCTCTCTAGGAGAGCAATATCCTTTAATTGTTCGGAGAGAAAGACGTTGTTTAGCAGGTTTAAGGTATTCGATACTCGATCGTTTCTTACCTTAGGGTTAAACCTTCTTATTTTCATTGAACCGGATAAACGAGATCCTTGATCGACCCTAGCAAACCCCAATTAACGATATGCTTGACTGGAGTAAGGGATCCCTTGAAAGGGGCACGTACGTGTTTAGTATAAAGAAAGTAAGGAACAACTATCTTCTTAGTGTAAGTTAGTGTCGTTAAATACAGATTTTATCAAACTAATGAAACAAAACCAGCTATCTCCCGTTGCTATTCCTAAATCTGACCTCGATCAAACTCCTATTACCGAAGCTAACGAGTGGAACGAGCATAAGGATAAGGTTTACCAGTATGGCAGAGTTTCGTAGCAAAGTTAAAGACGTGCCAACTTTTCAAAAGCCCACGGGAACGGAGTTAATGCTCCCACATCCATAGCATGAGTAGTTAAAGCAAGTGAATGATTTGAAATTCGAGTTATTTCATGGAATAACACTCGTATATATTGAGCTCGTAATGGTACCTCGCAATTCAAAAGTCTCTCTACGGCTGAAGAATGAGCGTGTTCTTGGGCCATCATAGAAACATAGATAGGGTCGACGACGGAACGAAGAACTCATCCCTAGATACAGCTTTTTCGTACACGTTCACTTGCATCACATACACAAGTGCTCTCTGAACCGTGCAATAAGGTCACCCATAACACGGCTCTCCCACTTGAGTTACTTTAGCCCCAGGTCATGCTATTCAATGATATTGTAAAAATGACAGCATAACCTAACAACTAGTATTGAAAACGGGTCTCCCTTTGATCGAGGGAGGTTGACGTCTAGTCAATAGGGCCCCCACTTTCCAATCACTAAGAAAAAAGAAATTTTAAAAACTATCTAAGTAAAGCTTGTCTGTTATTTTTTCTGGCCCCAAGGGAGTTTACTCAACCCATTTCCCAGTCTCTCGCACTGCTCAAGTAAGTGTGCGACTCCATATGAGGACCTCCTTCCCTTCTGCCCACTCTCCGTTCACACGGTTCTCAAAGCGGAGGAGGAAGGGTGAGCAGGAGGTACCACGAGCCCTCTGCCCCACACATCTATCCAAAAGTAAGTGTAGTTCACCAGTTTCAGCGAATGCTCTTATCTCTCGGCAAAGATCGTGTGAGTGTGCAGTTATGCTTTGGATTCTTCGCCATAGAATAGATAGAGTCAGTTCCCGTTCTTTTCCGGTGTACTCGCTTTAAATCTCCGACACACAAGGAAAGACGCGGTGGGGAAGAAAGTAGCCCTAGCCTCTGTCCGGCCGATCATTCCGCTGGCATCTCGCATTCACGCCCTCGTTTGACTGCCGCTCGGGGATATAGTTGTAGATATGTTAGTCTTAG